>NC_064277.1:26806675-26814678 GCF_003254725.2 Canis lupus dingo
AGGGTTAGGGTTAGGGTTAGGGTTAGGGTTAGGGTTAGGGTTAGGGTTAGGGTTAGGGTTAGGGTTAGGGTTAGGGTTAGGGTTAGGGTTAGGGTTAGGGTTAGGGTTAGGGTTAGGGTTAGGGTTAGGGTTAGGGTTAGGGTTAGGGTTAGGGTTAGGGTTAGGGTTAGGGTTAGGGTTAGGGTTAGGGTTAGGGTTAGGGTTAGGGTTAGGGTTAGGGTTAGGGTTAGGGTTAGGGTTAGGGTTAGGGTTAGGGTTAGGGTTAGGGTTAGGGTTAGGGTTAGGGTTAGGGTTAGGGTTAGGGTTAGGGTTAGGGTTAGGGTTAGGGTTAGGGTTAGGGTTAGGGTTAGGGTTAGGGTTAGGGTTAGGGTTAGGGTTAGGGTTAGGGTTAGGGTTAGGGTTAGGGTTAGGGTTAGGGTTAGGGTTAGGGTTAGGGTTAGGGTTAGGGTTAGGGTTAGGGTTAGGGTTAGGGTTAGGGTTAGGGTTAGGGTTAGGGTTAGGGTTAGGGTTAGGGTTAGGGTTAGGGTTAGGGTTAGGGTTAGGGTTAGGGTTAGGGTTAGGGTTAGGGTTAGGGTTAGGGTTAGGGTTAGGGTTAGGGTTAGGGTTAGGGTTAGGGTTAGGGTTAGGGTTAGGGTTAGGGTTAGGGTTAGGGTTAGGGTTAGGGTTAGGGTTAGGGTTAGGGTTAGGGTTAGGGTTAGGGTTAGGGTTAGGGTTAGGGTTAGGGTTAGGGTTAGGGTTAGGGTTAGGGTTAGGGTTAGGGTTAGGGTTAGGGTTAGGGTTAGGGTTAGGGTTAGGGTTAGGGTTAGGGTTAGGGTTAGGGTTAGGGTTAGGGTTAGGGTTAGGGTTAGGGTTAGGGTTAGGGTTAGGGTTAGGGTTAGGGTTAGGGTTAGGGTTAGGGTTAGGGTTAGGGTTAGGGTTAGGGTTAGGGTTAGGTTAGGGTTAGGGTTAGGGTTAGGGTTAGGGTTAGGGTTAGGGTTAGGGTTAGGGTTAGGGTTAGGGTTAGGGTTAGGGTTAGGGTTAGGGTTAGGGTTAGGGTTAGGGTTAGGGTTAGGGTTAGGGTTAGGGTTAGGGTTAGGGTTAGGGTTAGGGTTAGGGTTAGGGTTAGGGTTAGGGTTAGGGTTAGGGTTAGGGTTAGGGTTAGGGTTAGGGTTAGGGTTAGGGTTAGGGTTAGGGTTAGGGTTAGGGTTAGGGTTAGGGTTAGGGTTAGGGTTAGGGTTAGGGTTAGGGTTAGGGTTAGGGTTAGGGTTAGGGTTAGGGTTAGGGTTAGGGTTAGGGTTAGGGTTAGGGTTAGGGTTAGGGTTAGGGTTAGGGTTAGGGTTAGGGTTAGGGTTAGGGTTAGGGTTAGGGTTAGGGTTAGGGTTAGGGTTAGGGTTAGGGTTAGGGTTAGGGTTAGGGTTAGGGTTAGGGTTAGGGTTAGGGTTAGGGTTAGGGTTAGGGTTAGGGTTAGGGTTAGGGTTAGGGTTAGGGTTAGGGTTAGGGTTAGGGTTAGGGTTAGGGTTAGGGTTAGGGTTAGGGTTAGGGTTAGGGTTAGGGTTAGGGTTAGGGTTAGGGTTAGGGTTAGGGTTAGGGTTAGGGTTAGGGTTAGGGTTAGGGTTAGGGTTAGGGTTAGGGTTAGGGTTAGGGTTAGGGTTAGGGTTAGGGTTAGGGTTAGGGTTAGGGTTAGGGTTAGGGTTAGGGTTAGGGTTAGGGTTAGGGTTAGGGTTAGGGTTAGGGTTAGGGTTAGGGTTAGGGTTAGGGTTAGGGTTAGGGTTAGGGTTAGGGTTAGGGTTAGGGTTAGGGTTAGGGTTAGGGTTAGGGTTAGGGTTAGGGTTAGGGTTAGGGTTAGGGTTAGGGTTAGGGTTAGGGTTAGGGTTAGGGTTAGGGTTAGGGTTAGGGTTAGGGTTAGGGTTAGGGTTAGGGTTAGGGTTAGGGTTAGGGTTAGGGTTAGGGTTAGGGTTAGGGTTAGGGTTAGGGTTAGGGTTAGGGTTAGGGTTAGGGTTAGGGTTAGGGTTAGGGTTAGGGTTAGGGTTAGGGTTAGGGTTAGGGTTAGGGTTAGGGTTAGGGTTAGGGTTAGGGTTAGGGTTAGGGTTAGGGTTAGGGTTAGGGTTAGGGTTAGGGTTAGGGTTAGGGTTAGGGTTAGGGTTAGGGTTAGGGTTAGGGTTAGGGTTAGGGTTAGGGTTAGGGTTAGGGTTAGGGTTAGGGTTAGGGTTAGGGTTAGGGTTAGGGTTAGGGTTAGGGTTAGGGTTAGGGTTAGGGTTAGGGTTAGGGTTAGGGTTAGGGTTAGGGTTAGGGTTAGGGTTAGGGTTAGGGTTAGGGTTAGGGTTAGGGTTAGGGTTAGGGTTAGGGTTAGGGTTAGGGTTAGGGTTAGGGTTAGGGTTAGGGTTAGGGTTAGGGTTAGGGTTAGGGTTAGGGTTAGGGTTAGGGTTAGGGTTAGGGTTAGGGTTAGGGTTAGGGTTAGGGTTAGGGTTAGGGTTAGGGTTAGGGTTAGGGTTAGGGTTAGGGTTAGGGTTAGGGTTAGGTTAGGGTTAGGGTTAGGGTTAGGGTTAGGGTTAGGGTTAGGGTTAGGGTTAGGGTTAGGGTTAGGGTTAGGGTTAGGGTTAGGGTTAGGGTTAGGGTTAGGGTTAGGGTTAGGGTTAGGGTTAGGGTTAGGGTTAGGGTTAGGGTTAGGGTTAGGGTTAGGGTTAGGGTTAGGGTTAGGGTTAGGGTTAGGGTTAGGGTTAGGGTTAGGGTTAGGGTTAGGGTTAGGGTTAGGGTTAGGGTTAGGGTTAGGGTTAGGGTTAGGGTTAGGGTTAGGGTTAGGGTTAGGGTTAGGGTTAGGGTTAGGGTTAGGGTTAGGGTTAGGGTTAGGGTTAGGGTTAGGGTTAGGGTTAGGGTTAGGGTTAGGGTTAGGGTTAGGGTTAGGGTTAGGGTTAGGGTTAGGGTTAGGGTTAGGGTTAGGGTTAGGGTTAGGGTTAGGGTTAGGGTTAGGGTTAGGGTTAGGGTTAGGGTTAGGGTTAGGGTTAGGGTTAGGGTTAGGGTTAGGGTTAGGGTTAGGGTTAGGGTTAGGGTTAGGGTTAGGGTTAGGGTTAGGGTTAGGGTTAGGGTTAGGGTTAGGGTTAGGGTTAGGGTTAGGGTTAGGGTTAGGGTTAGGGTTAGGGTTAGGGTTAGGGTTAGGGTTAGGGTTAGGGTTAGGGTTAGGGTTAGGGTTAGGGTTAGGGTTAGGGTTAGGGTTAGGGTTAGGGTTAGGGTTAGGGTTAGGGTTAGGGTTAGGGTTAGGGTTAGGGTTAGGGTTAGGGTTAGGGTTAGGGTTAGGGTTAGGGTTAGGGTTAGGGTTAGGGTTAGGGTTAGGGTTAGGGTTAGGGTTAGGGTTAGGGTTAGGGTTAGGGTTAGGGTTAGGGTTAGGGTTAGGGTTAGGGTTAGGGTTAGGGTTAGGGTTAGGGTTAGGGTTAGGGTTAGGGTTAGGGTTAGGGTTAGGGTTAGGGTTAGGGTTAGGGTTAGGGTTAGGGTTAGGGTTAGGGTTAGGGTTAGGGTTAGGGTTAGGGTTAGGGTTAGGGTTAGGGTTAGGGTTAGGGTTAGGGTTAGGGTTAGGGTTAGGGTTAGGGTTAGGGTTAGGGTTAGGGTTAGGGTTAGGGTTAGGGTTAGGGTTAGGGTTAGGGTTAGGGTTAGGGTTAGGGTTAGGGTTAGGGTTAGGGTTAGGGTTAGGGTTAGGGTTAGGGTTAGGGTTAGGGTTAGGGTTAGGGTTAGGGTTAGGGTTAGGGTTAGGGTTAGGGTTAGGGTTAGGGTTAGGGTTAGGGTTAGGGTTAGGGTTAGGGTTAGGGTTAGGGTTAGGGTTAGGGTTAGGGTTAGGGTTAGGGTTAGGGTTAGGGTTAGGGTTAGGGTTAGGGTTAGGGTTAGGGTTAGGGTTAGGGTTAGGGTTAGGGTTAGGGTTAGGGTTAGGGTTAGGGTTAGGGTTAGGGTTAGGGTTAGGGTTAGGGTTAGGGTTAGGGTTAGGGTTAGGGTTAGGGTTAGGGTTAGGGTTAGGGTTAGGGTTAGGGTTAGGGTTAGGGTTAGGGTTAGGGTTAGGGTTAGGGTTAGGGTTAGGGTTAGGGTTAGGGTTAGGGTTAGGGTTAGGGTTAGGGTTAGGGTTAGGGTTAGGGTTAGGGTTAGGGTTAGGGTTAGGGTTAGGGTTAGGGTTAGGGTTAGGGTTAGGGTTAGGGTTAGGGTTAGGGTTAGGGTTAGGGTTAGGGTTAGGGTTAGGGTTAGGGTTAGGGTTAGGGTTAGGGTTAGGGTTAGGGTTAGGGTTAGGGTTAGGGTTAGGGTTAGGGTTAGGGTTAGGGTTAGGGTTAGGGTTAGGGTTAGGGTTAGGGTTAGGGTTAGGGTTAGGGTTAGGGTTAGGGTTAGGGTTAGGGTTAGGGTTAGGGTTAGGGTTAGGGTTAGGGTTAGGGTTAGGGTTAGGGTTAGGGTTAGGGTTAGGGTTAGGGTTAGGGTTAGGGTTAGGGTTAGGGTTAGGGTTAGGGTTAGGGTTAGGGTTAGGGTTAGGGTTAGGGTTAGGGTTAGGGTTAGGGTTAGGGTTAGGGTTAGGGTTAGGGTTAGGGTTAGGGTTAGGGTTAGGGTTAGGGTTAGGGTTAGGGTTAGGGTTAGGGTTAGGGTTAGGGTTAGGGTTAGGGTTAGGGTTAGGGTTAGGGTTAGGGTTAGGGTTAGGGTTAGGGTTAGGGTTAGGGTTAGGGTTAGGGTTAGGGTTAGGGTTAGGGTTAGGGTTAGGGTTAGGGTTAGGGTTAGGGTTAGGGTTAGGGTTAGGGTTAGGGTTAGGGTTAGGGTTAGGGTTAGGGTTAGGGTTAGGGTTAGGGTTAGGGTTAGGGTTAGGGTTAGGGTTAGGGTTAGGGTTAGGGTTAGGGTTAGGGTTAGGGTTAGGGTTAGGGTTAGGGTTAGGGTTAGGGTTAGGGTTAGGGTTAGGGTTAGGGTTAGGGTTAGGGTTAGGGTTAGGGTTAGGGTTAGGGTTAGGGTTAGGGTTAGGGTTAGGGTTAGGGTTAGGGTTAGGGTTAGGGTTAGGGTTAGGGTTAGGGTTAGGGTTAGGGTTAGGGTTAGGGTTAGGGTTAGGGTTAGGGTTAGGGTTAGGGTTAGGGTTAGGGTTAGGGTTAGGGTTAGGGTTAGGGTTAGGGTTAGGGTTAGGGTTAGGGTTAGGGTTAGGGTTAGGGTTAGGGTTAGGGTTAGGGTTAGGGTTAGGGTTAGGGTTAGGGTTAGGGTTAGGGTTAGGGTTAGGGTTAGGGTTAGGGTTAGGGTTAGGGTTAGGGTTAGGGTTAGGGTTAGGGTTAGGGTTAGGGTTAGGGTTAGGGTTAGGGTTAGGGTTAGGGTTAGGGTTAGGGTTAGGGTTAGGGTTAGGGTTAGGGTTAGGGTTAGGGTTAGGGTTAGGGTTAGGGTTAGGGTTAGGGTTAGGGTTAGGGTTAGGGTTAGGGTTAGGGTTAGGGTTAGGGTTAGGGTTAGGGTTAGGGTTAGGGTTAGGGTTAGGGTTAGGGTTAGGGTTAGGGTTAGGGTTAGGGTTAGGGTTAGGGTTAGGGTTAGGGTTAGGGTTAGGGTTAGGGTTAGGGTTAGGGTTAGGGTTAGGGTTAGGGTTAGGGTTAGGGTTAGGGTTAGGGTTAGGGTTAGGGTTAGGGTTAGGGTTAGGGTTAGGGTTAGGGTTAGGGTTAGGGTTAGGGTTAGGGTTAGGGTTAGGGTTAGGGTTAGGGTTAGGGTTAGGGTTAGGGTTAGGGTTAGGGTTAGGGTTAGGGTTAGGGTTAGGGTTAGGGTTAGGGTTAGGGTTAGGGTTAGGGTTAGGGTTAGGGTTAGGGTTAGGGTTAGGGTTAGGGTTAGGGTTAGGGTTAGGGTTAGGGTTAGGGTTAGGGTTAGGGTTAGGGTTAGGGTTAGGGTTAGGGTTAGGGTTAGGGTTAGGGTTAGGGTTAGGGTTAGGGTTAGGGTTAGGGTTAGGGTTAGGGTTAGGGTTAGGGTTAGGGTTAGGGTTAGGGTTAGGGTTAGGGTTAGGGTTAGGGTTAGGGTTAGGGTTAGGGTTAGGGTTAGGGTTAGGGTTAGGGTTAGGGTTAGGGTTAGGGTTAGGGTTAGGGTTAGGGTTAGGGTTAGGGTTAGGGTTAGGGTTAGGGTTAGGGTTAGGGTTAGGGTTAGGGTTAGGGTTAGGGTTAGGGTTAGGGTTAGGGTTAGGGTTAGGGTTAGGGTTAGGGTTAGGGTTAGGGTTAGGGTTAGGGTTAGGGTTAGGGTTAGGGTTAGGGTTAGGGTTAGGGTTAGGGTTAGGGTTAGGGTTAGGGTTAGGGTTAGGGTTAGGGTTAGGGTTAGGGTTAGGGTTAGGGTTAGGGTTAGGGTTAGGGTTAGGGTTAGGGTTAGGGTTAGGGTTAGGGTTAGGGTTAGGGTTAGGGTTAGGGTTAGGGTTAGGGTTAGGGTTAGGGTTAGGGTTAGGGTTAGGGTTAGGGTTAGGGTTAGGGTTAGGGTTAGGGTTAGGGTTAGGGTTAGGGTTAGGGTTAGGGTTAGGGTTAGGGTTAGGGTTAGGGTTAGGGTTAGGGTTAGGGTTAGGGTTAGGGTTAGGGTTAGGGTTAGGGTTAGGGTTAGGGTTAGGGTTAGGGTTAGGGTTAGGGTTAGGGTTAGGGTTAGGGTTAGGGTTAGGGTTAGGGTTAGGGTTAGGGTTAGGGTTAGGGTTAGGGTTAGGGTTAGGGTTAGGGTTAGGGTTAGGGTTAGGGTTAGGGTTAGGGTTAGGGTTAGGGTTAGGGTTAGGGTTAGGGTTAGGGTTAGGGTTAGGGTTAGGGTTAGGGTTAGGGTTAGGGTTAGGGTTAGGGTTAGGGTTAGGGTTAGGGTTAGGGTTAGGGTTAGGGTTAGGGTTAGGGTTAGGGTTAGGGTTAGGGTTAGGGTTAGGGTTAGGGTTAGGGTTAGGGTTAGGGTTAGGGTTAGGGTTAGGGTTAGGGTTAGGGTTAGGGTTAGGGTTAGGGTTAGGGTTAGGGTTAGGGTTAGGGTTAGGGTTAGGGTTAGGGTTAGGGTTAGGGTTAGGGTTAGGGTTAGGGTTAGGGTTAGGGTTAGGGTTAGGGTTAGGGTTAGGGTTAGGGTTAGGGTTAGGGTTAGGGTTAGGGTTAGGGTTAGGGTTAGGGTTAGGGTTAGGGTTAGGGTTAGGGTTAGGGTTAGGGTTAGGGTTAGGGTTAGGGTTAGGGTTAGGGTTAGGGTTAGGGTTAGGGTTAGGGTTAGGGTTAGGGTTAGGGTTAGGGTTAGGGTTAGGGTTAGGGTTAGGGTTAGGGTTAGGGTTAGGGTTAGGGTTAGGGTTAGGGTTAGGGTTAGGGTTAGGGTTAGGGTTAGGGTTAGGGTTAGGGTTAGGGTTAGGGTTAGGGTTAGGGTTAGGGTTAGGGTTAGGGTTAGGGTTAGGGTTAGGGTTAGGGTTAGGGTTAGGGTTAGGGTTAGGGTTAGGGTTAGGGTTAGGGTTAGGGTTAGGGTTAGGGTTAGGGTTAGGGTTAGGGTTAGGGTTAGGGTTAGGTTAGGGTTAGGGTTAGGGTTAGGGTTAGGGTTAGGGTTAGGGTTAGGGTTAGGGTTAGGGTTAGGGTTAGGGTTAGGGTTAGGGTTAGGGTTAGGGTTAGGGTTAGGGTTAGGGTTAGGGTTAGGGTTAGGGTTAGGGTTAGGGTTAGGGTTAGGGTTAGGGTTAGGGTTAGGGTTAGGGTTAGGGTTAGGGTTAGGGTTAGGGTTAGGGTTAGGGTTAGGGTTAGGGTTAGGGTTAGGGTTAGGGTTAGGGTTAGGGTTAGGGTTAGGGTTAGGGTTAGGGTTAGGGTTAGGGTTAGGGTTAGGGTTAGGGTTAGGGTTAGGGTTAGGGTTAGGGTTAGGGTTAGGGTTAGGGTTAGGGTTAGGGTTAGGGTTAGGGTTAGGGTTAGGGTTAGGGTTAGGGTTAGGGTTAGGGTTAGGGTTAGGGTTAGGGTTAGGGTTAGGGTTAGGGTTAGGGTTAGGGTTAGGGTTAGGGTTAGGGTTAGGGTTAGGGTTAGGGTTAGGGTTAGGGTTAGGGTTAGGGTTAGGGTTAGGGTTAGGGTTAGGGTTAGGGTTAGGGTTAGGGTTAG